>NC_056747.1:849342788-849350288 GCF_019279795.1 Protopterus annectens
CCAACTGCCAATATGCACATTTTCTCTTTTACTGTTATTATACTGAAATGATAGTATCACATGTGATATCATATGTTGTACTCATATTGTTTCTATCGCTGTTGTATTTTATTACCTTGTGTAAAACTGTTCAATTAGTTAAATGGACCTTTTTTTGTAATGCCTCCATTGAAAATGGAACACAACTCATACCGACAATTTGGTTATGAAAACATAAATAAACAAACAAACCTACACCCATACATCAAGATTACATGTGCTTTATGTATATCCACTGATGTTGCTAGTTTCAGTATATTATAAACATGAGATTCACCTGCTTGTTTCTGTCAGTATGCACATTTAAATATCTAATACTTATTAATATATGGACAGTATGTCGTGTTTTAAACAGGATGATTTATGTCACTTCAAGACATGTCTGAGTGGTAAGAAATACAACTTGTATAACACACGTACATGTGGTACCGTATGTATGGCATAGTGTCACTCGGCATGCACCTAGGTAAAGAACCTGAATGACGGTAAGTCAAGTCACATGCCCACAACATGAACTACAGCATAAGGAAAAAAGCAAGAAAAGTTGAGATGACAGGGAAGTGGATGAAGAGGGATATCACAAAACAATTGTGGCAGACAGTAAATTTGTTTATAGTATACAAATGTGACAGGAAGAGGCATAGTGCTCAAGCATGGAAGGGAGTGTGGGGCAATGTTTCATATTCACATGGAAGTAAAGAGTAAAGAGAAGACACAAATTATACAAAATGTGACTGGATAATGTCACAATAAGAAAGGGCGATATGATGACATTGTGTGCAGCACAAACAGGGACAATATGCTTCATTATACTTTTCAATCATATCATACTTTGTGAAGTAATGGCATCTGTGTAGCCTCAGACCCTCCTACTCTGCGATGGTGCCTTTTTATCAAGTTTCTCTTGCTGCCCTGTAAACTTAAACAACTTTAAATTTATCTCCTTTTCATCAGTCTCCATCTTCTGTCATGTGTTCTCTAATTACTTACCCCATTTTCTCTCCGCCTTCCCTCTTTTAGTGACCACTGTATTAGCTCCATGTCACTGCAGAAATGACAACATTCTCCAGCACTGACATCAAGTTTAGGTCCTTCATCAAAAATCATCATCACACTTTTCTGCAGGCACTAATTATGACTGATTAATTCTGCATTCTAAGACAAAATGAATCAGATGGTGCCCATGAATACCTATAAATATCTTACTGTCCGTCCAAAATAACTATCTGCCAAAACAGCCTAAACGAGTCATTAGTAAACCAGTCTTCTGGGCTTCAACAACATATTATAATTAAAAGAGACAGCATTGAGATTACAAAAGTAAAGTGGTGCCACTGAAGATTGCCAAAATTTTGCTGAACTACTGAATGCTTCCTCAACCAAGTCCATGTTCTCAACTCCAAGACAAACCAACAAATCTACCACAACTGACTGAATAGTCAACTCACTGCACAAAGTCATCAGTTTCAAAGTTTTTTTGCAGGAGAAAGCCTCTGCATCCTCTTCTGGGAGAATGTGTCCCATATCACCTTACTTGCATATACTAACTACAGAGCTGTGAAACTATGGACAAATATGAAATATCCAGAAAGGGTGACTGCAATTACAGAGCTAATAACACTTTCACTGTCTCACTAAAATAGTGGGAAATATTGCTAGATCTGGATATCTGGATATCTCCCTTGACATCCCATTATCTTAGCAACAGGATGTGCATCCCACTCACCTTTGATTTGGAGTCCCTCAGGAATCCCTTAACACTGCACCCCTGTCATGATAGACATCTTATCTCCCATCCCACCTCACCCTAACCTGTTGCATCCCGTAGCTTAACAATTATTTTACCATTTAAACTACACCTACACATGATTTTATGCTGAATGCTTATAATTTTGTAATTATACCCTTATATGGAATAATGACAAAAGCTTTAACAAAACCAGGATAAACAGAATGTGCTCTCAGCCCTTCATCAACTGCTGCTGTCACTACTTCAAAAATACCACAACATTCAAAAGCTGAGGTCTCCCTTAAGCTACTCATACTGTTCCAAATCTCACAGAAATAGGTCCCATGTGTCATTTTTTGTTATGCTCCATTATAACTCTCTCCATGATTTTACAGAAAATACTGGTCTGACTGTTGGAATGTAGAAGATTTTTAAAGATGTACATTCTAACCTAAGAGTACTATATTCGATAATTGGTCTGATGCAATGTATTTCTGAGGTTAGTTTTGAAAGGTGCCTTAAAATACATTTATTTTTAAAAACATTTTGAGACCCATTTTAGGCTATACTGAACATAGTCTGCATTGCTTAGAAATCTATATGTTTTAATGTTTATAGTCTGTTAGTCAAACAGGTGCAAGAAGAAAGTTTATTAGTCTTTCTCTTCATCCACTGGATGTACCTTAGGCTGTGTGCTATACGACGTCCTTTACGAAAATGACCTCATTCTTTATTGATCTGAATATTCCTTTACTGGTCTGAGGAAAATCTTCAGCATTAAGTTTAACACATCTTAAAACTGTCTCCTAAACAAGCAACCCAGTGTCAAAACTGCAGATATAAAAGCTATGCTGTTTGGCACACAACTTCATCATTCTATGCCTCCTCCTCCTCCTCATCTTGGAATAAGAATCCTCCCATTTTTAGTATCATTGACAGTACGTCAGTCTTTAAGCATTTAACAAAACAAGTGTGAAACTCTCTAGTCAGTTCATGGTAATGGTGCTTACAACATCTATAATCTCCTAACTCATGGTGCCAAATGATTAATAAAGGGGTCCTGTTACCATCTGTTGAGTGCATCAGCCCCTTACTACCTAATGTTGCCGACACCAATATCAAACTGGATTTAATAAAAACTGTATGCTTGCCCCAGACCATGATTTCGTGGACATCAGTACTACAAGGATTGCTTTCAGGATGCCCACTTATAAGTGCAATTTGACCTTCTTACCTGCTCCCATGTTGTAAGCTGCTAAGCTACACCATTAGTAAAGTTTATTAAGACCACTGTCCACCTTTCACTAACACCTTTTTCTACAAAACCCCTTCTAGAACACACAGGTTACCTGTTATTTCCTTCCTTTCTTTATCGACACCTTCAGCACAAACCCTATTCCAGTTTTAAAGCCTTATCTGTATCAGTTCCAAATATCTGGATCAATACCCCTTAGGCTCATAAAGTCCTAAGTTCACACCTCAAGCTTGTGACCTTCTGGCCTTCAAGAACATGGAGTGCCAGAATTCCATGTTGATATTATCTACTATATATATATATATATATATATATATATATATATAAGAAAAATAGCATTGACTCAGTTTCATAACTCTGTACAGAACTGGGAGATACCAGATGTACAGCTGTTGCCACAAACATTAGCAATTAACTCCTTACCATTTGTTCCCTGATTCCTCATGTGACTGGAGAATAGAAGCCTTTCATTTTCATGTACTCATTTTTAATGTCTTTCCCCAATTACTCCGCAAAAGAAAGTAACACAGCATGATCTTCATTCTTATTATTCTTTCTTGACCAGGTCAACTGGGCCTCCATCACTGGATGAAATTATCCATCCTTCTTCCATGGCCTTTGCCTTTACACAGATACTTGCTCACTCCACAGTTAGGATGGTGCTGCTTCCCAGTCTTAAGACACTGAATCTCTTAGCTTAGGATAGGTCTTTAATTATTAACAACAGCTTCTTTTCCAACCAGGTGCTAACTTTCTAAAAAATGCCAAATGATCAGTCATAACACAACGAAAGACACATTTATTACTTACTTTGACCTTATCAAAGGACTTAGATGTCCAGTGAACTGTCCAGTACCAAGGATTTTTGAATTACCATAATCATCTACTCTAGTTAACTTTAGCATATCCATCCATCAAAGTATATGTTTCAGCCATTTGTGCCTGTATGCCATTTTTTTAACAGACAGCTAAAACTATGTTAAAAGCCTTTTGGAATGCTTTTCATGTTAGAAACGTTAACTTCGCTTTGATTTGAGCCTGATAACGCAGTAGACATTGAATACATTTTCTTGGAAACATTATTTCTTGTTACAACCTCAGGGAGAAGATCTTCGGAGTTACAAGACTTAATGTGCAAGCCATCTTATACTATCTTTCATAATGAAAGAGTGTCCTGAAAACTAGTCCCATATTTCATTCCAAAGCTGGCTCAGCAGTATACTTTGAGCAATCTGTAAATATGGTCAGTCAGCCCCCCCTGCTGTAGGACAGGACACAGCAGTATGCCTACTGTTGTAAAGAAATTGGTTATTCATATTCACTATGCAGTCATATCCCCCACCATGTGTTTACAACCTTCTGGCCTCAAATTTATGTAGCACATGTAGCAGGCATCCTGGGTGCTAATGCCACTATATGTAGAAGTGATGTGCATTCAGATCACATACTGTTTTGTGGATGCTGCATTGTCTATACGTGAACATTAAGAAAAGAGCATGCTGCCAGATGGACTCCTGAACACAAAACACAGATTTAATAAGCTAAGTATACTCAAATGCATGAGTCCAGGATGTACATCCCTAGAAGCAATTGCACTGCAACCTGTTTAGCCCAAACAATGGATAAGTGTGCCATGTAAGCAGCATGTCTTAGCATCCCATCATGTCAGAGAAAAGTGTATCGAATGTGACACTGATGATCATGTACAAGCATTTCCTCCGCTTCACCATACTTCTACCCCATCCACAGTTAACCCTCCCATGACAACACAAGGCAGGGACAATGTAGAACAAGTAGTGGCTCCAACTCCACTTGCTGCCACACATATTGAAGTCTGTGGAGAAGGACTAAATGAAATATTTTGTGCAAAAATATTCTTGGTCTGTGTAAACCCCAAGGATCATCCTGAAAGAGCCGTAAGACGGTAGACTATTCTTGATGTGCAAAGTCATCTTTCTGTCCTGCTGGGCATGGCTCTAAATGTCACTTTGAGAAAAAACTTTGTTCACTTACCATAGGATTGTATTAGCTTTTTGGGTCAATGCATACAAATCTGCTATCTATCTTTAGTTTTACGCTAGGGTTTTAAATATCTATAGAAAAGGTGTAAGAAGCAGACAAATGTAGGTTCTGTAATACAGAACCATAAGCAGTTACATATCCTTTTGCTGGGTGTAGCAGACTGATTGCTGAGGGTCTGTATACTGAAAGGCATAATAATGTGGCAAGACTGTTACATTGGGAAGTGAGAAAAATACTACAACACACAGGTAGCTGAGAAGGTAGGAAGCACGAACCACAACGCATTACTGAAAATGAAAATCACATAGGACCATCCAATACCAACAGATAAAATAAATTCAAGAGAACCAGATACAGTAGTCCAGGTAAAAAGGACAAAAGTTAAATTAATCATTAAAATAATTACAACTAGTGATAGTAGTGTCCTGCAGACTGACGAACATAAAGTCATAAAATAATAGGATATGCATGGAGAAAATAAAGCAATATGGAATAAAGACACACATATAGTTCCAATAGTAGCAGTAGGAGTAACAGGACTAACACAATTAATTTTCAAGAATAATTAAATATGCTACCAATACTTGTAACTTCATATGAAATGCAGAAGGAGGCCATTCTGGGTGCATTGTGGGAACTAAAAAGAGGACTCTTGACAAGTGTCAAATACCAACGCAATACTAATTTCATGAAGATAAATCATACCCTGACTTAGTACCAAGGTCTATTCTTGTCATGTTATAAGAAACCCAAAACATTTGGAGAAATTAAAAAAAAACACACACCTACATTCGCTGAGGCTATCAATAAAAATCTGCCCAAACAACAGAGACGTCCAAAGCAGAAATGCAAGCAACCATCACCCCCCCACTACCTATATGACACATAGACCACAAAATCAGTGTGCCACTCAAACTCAGCCCTTAAGGCAAAACAACATACCCAACACACTTGTCATAGGCAACTCTATAGTCAGGCACACTGATGTCCCACTCACCAGGCTAAACAAGGAAAAAGTTACTGTCAGCTGCCTGTTGGATGCCAGGATCCGTCACATAACGCATGCACTCAGGTCGCTCCACAACAAGTACAAATATGACTCTGTCATTGTCCATGTTGGAGTGAATGACCTGAGAAGTACCTCCCTGGACTACATGAAAAGAGACATGGAAGAGCTCTTGGATCATGTAGCCAAGGCAGGGATGACCCTAGCCCTACATAGCATCCTGCCATCGCCATAATGATACCACAGTACAAGGACAAAATGATTGACTTCAACAATTGGCTAAGCTTCTGGTGTCATTCAAAGGGGATCTAGTATCTGTCTGCCTGGGATGACATGATCGGCAGACCAAGATGCTTTGCCAGAGATGGCCTGCATCTGTCGCCCCTGGGATTCCAGATACTGGCTAAGGCTCTTGCCACCCCTATAGTGCCTTTTATAGGCAAGGTTCAAACGAAAAATCCATCACCGTAGCAGGTATAAGCAAGCAAAAACTGAGGGTAATGCTACTCAATGCTAGAAGTCTAAACCTCAAATTGCACTCACTCAAAGCCCTCCTTAATATGGAGAACATAGATATCTGTGCAGTGACTGAGACCTGGTTCAAGGCTCCAGAGAGCACCTCTGCATTACCAGGCTATAATTCATACCACACTTTTCAACCACCTAACCTGGGCCAAAACACTAAAGGAGGAGGAGTGTCCATATTCATTAAGGATAGCCACACCTCCAGTCTAGTTGCTCAACATAATGTGTCGGAATTTATCCAAGTGCAACTAACACTGGGCAAGACTGCAATCCATGTTGTAGCTTGCTACAGATCCCCCACCATGCCCCAGGATGCCAATATACTGGATAATATTAAGGTACAGCCCAATACCCTAATAATGGGAGATTTCAACTACCTCACCATCAACTGGGAAAACTACTAAAGTACTAACTCATTAGCTCAACGCTTTCTGGAATTCATAAGTTCCAAAGCCCTGGATCAACTTGTCCATACCCCACCAGGGGCAGCAATATCCTGGACTTGGTCATTATCAACATGGGTAACCGATGTTCCACTCCAGAGGTCAACTCCTCACTGGTCAGATCCGACCATAAGCTAATCACCCAAAACATCAGTATTCCGCCTCCACCCCCCATTAAGGAAACCATTGTAAAAAAACTTCTCCAAAGCCACATTCACTCTTCTTAAGACAGAAGTGGCAAACTTCACTACACCAGTGCAGACAGATAATAGAGGTATAACTGATGAATCCTATACAAATGCACTGTATAAACACACACGAGTGCATTGATCATGCCTTCCCCAACAGAACCAAGACACTATCCTCCAAAAAAAGGAAGCCAATCTGGTGATCCCCTGCCATAAACAAACTCTACAACAGAAGGAAGAAGTTGTTGCAAAAAAGAGTAAAATCCCCTGATTGCAGGAACTCCCTGGTCACC